>NC_135777.1:15631158-15657368 GCF_028453695.1 Augochlora pura | reverse complement strand
ATTAACGTGCTCGCGACGATGGAGACATTTTCGAGCGCGATTTTGTTCATTCTCCGACGAGTATTAACCACTTATTGCCACAGAGAGTATTAACCAGACCCGGACGGTCTCCATACAGGTATACTAATTTTTTTTACGGTAGTTCCTCCGCACGTACGCGAAAATGTTTCCATCGTGACGCACCGCGCAAAGTCTACGATAAATAGTGTACATAATCGTTGAATGTCGATGTGAGAATATAATACATATATTATACGTGAATGCGACACACATTGTACTGATAATGCATGAACCCTCGCGACGTCCCGGACTACCCGTGAAATATTTATACATCGTGCTACTTTGAAACACGACTTCCTCGAACTTCCCACGGAATTCTTCATTACGGTGTTCCATCATTCAGGCCGCAGCGCCGAGCCTGTTCGGCGCCGGATCTTGTCCACCTTAGGATCTGACGGAATGGAATAATCTCATCGGTAATTCTCATCTCAGAGACACGGTCTGGAAGAGCAACAAAAGCGGTTACAGTGTGCCGTGGCCGATCTCACACAGCGCAATTGTGAATTGCTCTTATGCTAGACCGTACTTGCGAATGTAACCAATAGTTTGCGGATTTTTTGTTTTTCTTTTTTTACGAAAATGATTACGTCGGAAACAAAATTGCGAAATCATAAGTAACACTATTCAAAAACATTTTTATTTAATTTTTGTTCTTTACCGTTTGGTTATCAAATTTTTATTTCGCATAAGAATCCGCAATCTAGTAATTATATATGCAGTTAGACACAGATGATTATTATTTGGCAGCTTTCCACCTCACACAGGTCCGTGCATGGTCCAAAAAAATCTAGTACAGTTCACCCGGTTGTTCCCTGGTCTCCAACTAAATTGCAAAACAGAATGAACTCTGAGTCCGACTCAAGGCTTCGCAAAATCCTCTGGAACTTTCCACCAAGAATCGTGTTCGCTAGTTGGCTAAACAGCGCTCTGCAATGATACAAAACAGGAGCCGTAGTAATTAAAGGAGAACAAGAACGTGTCGCTGGGAATACAACTGGAGAACGTTTCGAACAGCGCGCCGCTCATGAACGACCGGCTAAATGAAAGTGCGTCGCCATTATACGTTTCCATTCGTAGAAAATGAACGGCTACGTCTGGTTTCGCGTAAAAGCGTTGAGCGTGATATCAAAGCACTAATGCCGTGAAACGCGGCTTCTATCTTCGCGGCATATTTTAATATACACGAGAATTTGGGTATTCCATTTTGACAAATTCCCAGGCCCGGCCCGACGACCCGGCCCGGACCGCCGCCGTTCAAAGGAAAGTGAAGCTCGCCCCGACGCGCCATAGGGCGGCACACGAGTTGCACGCGATGCACCTGGTTATTTTATGTTTACAGATGACTCGGCTGCCTGTAATAAATATCGCCGTCCCGGCAACAAATCTTCCGCGCCCCGCATTCGTTCTGCTTACCTTTTTTTCCAGCCGGGGACGTTTCCGCCTATTGCTCTCGACAGCGCGGTCACCGACGGGCCACCGTCTAATCTGGAAAATTTTAATAATTCGCGGCGCGCTGGCTTGTCCGGGGCCGACTGAATTATTTAGGGACGCGCGCGGTATTCGTTAGAGCGGATGAAAAATTAAGCGGATAAGAGAAAATGAAACCGCAAGGACGATCTTACAAATGGCCAGCTTTCCCTTTGAGAATACGTACCGGGAAGCTGAAGATCGTCCATGTCTTATCGCTCAGCAAAGTCTTCTCGATGTTACAGAAGATGTTTCTCCTGAATTTACTTTGCTACCGCACGTGTGTAAGAGGGGATCGTAATCAATGCTTCTCGTAGGATGGTTGTCCTTTGGCAAGCTTTTGGAAGCTTCGCTTTGATGTTGTTGATGTACAAGAGGTTCATGTGGGTCACTTCTTGACTTTTCGACCGTTTTCGCTGAGAAGACATTTTTGGAGACTTCACTTTGCAGTTAGATACCGTAGGTGAGGCTTGTAGAGATAATCAGGGAGCATTATGTGCCAAATTTAATTCTGTGGTATAATAATCGATCATTTCCTCCGGGCTCGTGGATTGATCCCTTCCTCGACGTTATTTGGATGAGCATGTTTACTGTTATGTACACAGTACGAGAACGATCCTCTAATAGTTCGCGGTTTGGTTCTGCTGTATTGACTAGGCTACTGGTAGAATCCACCACGAAAGCCCCGAGGATTATTCTAATTATTCAATATAATTAGATAAAACGCTTATTTTTTAACGGGATTTATTACTTGTTGGATTTAGTAATTCATTTCATCGAGATCAGTCGTCATTGTTATGAATTGCAAACAATTAAAGATCGCGAAAATCGTAATTTTTTTACGGATTTAAACGAAAAATTCAGATAAAAGATTCAGATAAAAAGCTAAAAAACGAGAGCGTTTTTATCTCTTTCGTCATTCCGGGTAATAGTAAAATGAAAAGAAATCGTTCAGTCATTTTACCGTAGTCCATTGAAAACCAAAAAATTAAGTCATTCGTTCAAACTTGGAAAAAGTGATCGCGTTGTGGAAGGTGTTCGATCACGTTTCATCAAGGGTTGTAATATCATCCCGAGTTTAGACTCGTTGTTACAGATCAAGGGATTAACGACTCTCTAAACTGGCTTCCGATAGCAGAAGCAGCAACTTCCGCGAAAGCCTGTCCGATGGCCCGAAAGAACCAGAAATTTTCTCGCAGCCAAATGAGCAAAACGCGAGTCGTCTAGCAGAACTTTTCTAATTCGACCACGCGGCCTCGTTCTCCCATCCCATCAGCATCGACGCTTCTTCGACGTTGAAAAGACGCGCGGGAAGCTCGCTTTCTCTCCGTTGAAAGCGTATCAATAACCCTCGGCAGCGGCAGCTCGCAGCCACGTCGAGCGGAAACGCAATCCGCGCTCGAAAGGGAAACGTTGCGGACAAAGACCGCGACGCGTACGCGCATTACCATTGCATCGAGCATCAACAGGCGTATCGATGCACCTTTTCCTTTTCCCCGTTCGCGTGTCTGGAGCTGGTCCTCTTTTTCTCTCCCTTCGTTTTTTCGTCGGGAACACGGCAGACACACGCGGAACACGCGTCCTATTCGTATCGAGAGAGAACGAGATACGAAAGGGGGGGTGAGAAAGAGAGAGAGAGAGAGAGAGAGAGAGAGAGAGAGAGAGAGAGAGAGAGAAAGAGAGATAGAGAGAGTGAGAGAGTAGCAAGCCCTGCAGCTTGCAGTTAATCCTGGATAAAGGTGGTACATAGATACGCGCCGGCACGATGCCCGGCCGTTGAAGATGCGTCTGATGCATAGACGCATATCCCCGGATTTATAGACTTACACCAGCCCGAACCGGAGTATCCATCTCGTTCGTCCGATCGAGAACCCGGCCGCAGGCGTCGTATCCGCGGCTAACGGGATACCTTCGCTCCGATCCGGACGCATTACATTAATTAAATTCTCATTCGACCGGGCATTGTACGGCCAGGTGAGCCGGCGAGCCCACGCGTAGCACAACGCTGCGCCACGTTGCAGACCTTTGCGGGCGGTTGCAGGGTGTTGCAACTCTGTTTTGAATTTTCATTGTTCCATTCGCGCGGACCCTGCGGTCGCTTCGAAACCCATTATGGATATTAATAAAGCGATACTCCGCTTCTGAATCCTCTTCGTTTGTTACATTTCGCTTGCCGCGTTCAGTCGCGGGATTAAGCACCTATGGTGGAAAAAGGGTTCTACCGTAGCAGGTGAGACCGCGGCGCTACGCGGGTTCCGTGGATTGTTTGATAACATGAATCTTTTTAAATGTAAATGAAATATACTACTCGATGCGAAGAGATTTTGCATGGCCCCGTTGTAATTTTGGTAGAAAAGATTACGATTCGAAATGAAAAGGTTGTACTGTTTACAAAGGTTGGTAGACGGATAA
This sequence comes from Augochlora pura, assembly GCF_028453695.1. Classification (NCBI taxonomy): domain Eukaryota; kingdom Metazoa; phylum Arthropoda; class Insecta; order Hymenoptera; family Halictidae; genus Augochlora; species Augochlora pura. Next base: position 15,653,429 of record NC_135777.1, on the reverse strand, counting down.
AATGTTGCGTTGAATTTTGCTTAATATTTTCAAAAAAAAGGTTTGACAATAATAATAATAATAATATTAACCCCTTCCCGTACTTTATCGAGTCAGACTCGCGATGAAGATTTTTGTCCAAACATGAATATCGCGAGTCACACTCGCGAACAGTTCCTTGGGCCAAACATAAACATCGCGAGTCTGAGTCGCGAACACATACTTGGGTCAAACGTAAACATAACAAGCCGAGCTCGCGGACTGATTTTTTGCCCGTTACGCTCGTGACTGAATGTTAGTTCCTCTTAGTACCTCAGAACAGTTAGTCACGATTCTTGTCGTTGCTGTTACGAAGCAGTTCAATTATTAAAATTTAAGAAACCCCTTCAAAATGCAAGGTACAAAAGTGTGTAGTGAAGGCCGTGATAACGAATTTTCTGATAGTGACGTTTTTATGCCATTTGCAAAGCGAATAAGGCATATGATTATAGATGATAGTAGTGAAGAGGAAGATACGACAGAACAACCATGGATTTGGCGAAAAGTAGAAAACACACCAATAGTTTGGAATTGACTATATCACAGGTATTGTGGGCATCTACATTTCGGATCGTATTGCGACTGTTTACAAACATCAGTCTGGTCTGACCGCTCGGGCCCGAGTTTCATCGAGCTAAATGGCACGGGAAGGGGTTAACTTTATCTATCGGCGGATAATAACGTGGTAGTTATACAAGAATGGTTAAATGTAAAAATCGGTAACGTAGTCTGCTTTAGTTTCTGTTACGTAGTTGTAGATCCAGAAAAAGCCGGAACTTCTGTTCCACGTAATCACCAAACACGACGACTAAAAATTAGCTGAAACGCTGCGGGTTTAGTTAAAATCCTTAACGAGGAGGCATTGACTATTCATTAAGCTGTAGCAGTTTGAAAGGAAACTCGCGAACAAAACGTGTAGAGCAGCATCCCCTTCGAAGCGTTCCACCCTTGCGAAGGGTCAGCAGCATATTCTTCAAATTCAGCCACAAGATGCTGATAGCGGAGGAAACTTGAATTAATAATATCGCGGGGTTCGCCCCACACCCGTAGCATTCAAGGATCCACCCTCCGTTTCCTCGGAAGGTTCCTCGAGGTTCTCTGCGCCGCAGAGTGGTCCGGATTGACGCAAGGTGTGCCATTTGACCAAAAAATGAAGTTTCCTGTTAATCTGACATTTCATTGATCAATCTAAGTATCGCGCTTATACGTTTTACGAATGAAGAGTTATGGGGGACAATGGCACACCTTGCGCCAATTCGGACCACTGTGCGTCGCCACGGTTTCTTTAATCTGCATTTTCATTGTGCCGCGCCGTAAAAAATGCAACAAGCGCTAAAGACTCGAAGCGAATCCGTTGGCGGATGGCGCGCACGAGCGGTGGTGCACACGCGTATCGGCTGCATCGGAAAAGTGTTTTTCCTCCGATATTTTCCTCGGTATCGATTCGACCGTATCGACGGCAATTTCCCGCAGACGGCGTTCACCGATTCGTTAACACGAATATATGATACGAGTTTTATTAGCGCGTGAAATGAAAACGATTTTGTTTCTCGCGCGCTGCTGGCACACTTTTTCTCCCCTGTCCGACGGGGGCCGGGTTCACAATTAACGCGCTCGCGGAACGGCGCGCGTTGTTACACGGGGCCGAACAGCTGGCCGAAGAGCTCCATTTTTGTCGAGCGGAACGGCAACGATTTAATGAAAACACCGGCGAATGTTTTTATCCCTTGGCCCCCCTTCACGCCCTGGCCTGCCACGCCGGCAGAAAAAACGCCTTCGACAACGGAACAATTCGCGCCGTCACCTGCCAGACACACGCCGCGCGAATGGCACGCGGAATAATCGAGCGAAATTGGCGGAAGCCGGCGACTCAGATCGGAACTTCGGCGAAATCGAGAACCGGAGGTGCCAACCCGGTAAGATCCAGCTTCGAAACCGCGCTTTAAATTCATCCTGTCGGTCGAGCACCGGCAAAACTGCATCGGATTCCCGTTTCCCGGACAATTTTCATCCCTGTGCCGATCCGACACAGTTTTCGCGGATTCTGACATCATATTCTGACGTAGTACGTTCTGCGGAGTGTTTTACTCGATGTATAAAACGCAAACTATTTAAATTTTATTTTATCTTAGGTTTTTATTTTTGAAGGAAAGTACACAAGGTATAGTGGTTGATGAACGACGGTATATATAGCGTGACGATTAGACTGCGAATTTTTGCGTAAAATAAAACTGATCTGCACTAGTTAGAAGATACAGAGACGTCTTAGATATTTATTTAATTTCGTGATCATTTTAGTAAGTTAAAAACAGTGTAAATTCCCTAAACGTTTCTACTGTTTCGTATTTGGTTGGTCTAATGATGATTATAAACATGTCACACGTTACAGGAAACTTGAAGTGTTGTCATACTAGAAAGAAAATTAATCAAAATGGTTCTATAAACATAGTTTCTGTAATTTGATTTGTTTAGTAACTGTATCGTAGAACGCTGATATAAACCTGCAAATTTCTTTACCGAGGATAAACGAACAATTAAATTAACACAAAATATCAAACCATCGAACGTCCAATTCGAAAGAATGTTTGCATAAGAATTAATAAGCTGCGTTGCGATTTCTCGTACTAACGCAGCAGAAAAGGGGCTCGACTTTCCATAACAATGAAATGCGCCCCCCCCCCCCTTCCCCACTTTTAATCACAGTAAAATTTTAATGCCAGCAACGGTAAGCAACGTAGAAATGCGAGAGTTCTCGATGGTTATGGTTGAAGGGTGCAGCCGTGCAGTCTTCCATTTCTCACAGCAATTACGTCGAAGAGCGGTGCGCCGTGTCGGCGAATCGGCGCCCAATAAAACCGTGGAGAAACAGGAAACACGCGAAAACACCGATATCCGCGACGTTTCCCCTGCTCTCCCTCTCTCTCTCTCTCTTTTCGTCCGCCTCTCGAAAACATTTCTGATTTATCGCCGGCACTGGCGCACGCTTAACGCTCGTGTTTATCAAACCTCGGTGCGCTTTATCAATCACGCGGCCTGTGGATGATCTCGCGGCATCATCGTCCGACCGTCGGAGAAACTCTCATCCCCCTTGGGCCCTGACCGCGTTAAGGGAATCGAACCTATCTGATCGAGTAAATCAGCCGGTGTCAGGATCGACGGGGGTGGCAGAGGGTGGCTGACGGTGACGCTGCCGGACGAAATGATTGGCACCGGCCCACCAGGGAACGATTCTGCCACTGGCCGGGATCGATCGACTGTTCTTTCGTGGTTGGTTCGTTTATTCCCTTGGTTTTTCTTCGAAACACAAGAAAATCGACTGACAACTCCGCATTGTTGTACATTTATAACGTCTGAAAAATTTCAGACGTATTGGGAGCCGTGCGTATCAATGCATTATTTGTTCGTGACTTTTTGACGATCGTGAAAAGGTCGATCGTTCGTAACTATGTTAACTGTACGAACGACTTTTGCAGAATTAACCCTTCGTTTGTACATTTTATTCAAGAAAGTGCGAATGTGTAATATTATTATGTACATAACGAAAACATGTACATTATTGTATTGTATTGCTAGCTGTTTTAAAAATCTTTGTTTGTAAAGGAACTTCTTTCGTTCCTGCTGTGGAAAATATTCTAAAATGAAATTCTTCCTCTACTTTAATAGTTAGCAAATTGTTTATATTAATAGTTAGCAAATTGTTTATATGAAACAGAATTATGGGTTAAATAATATTCACCGAGAAATTCTTTGATAATTAATTTATAATCGTAGCTGTTCGCACGAGCTGCGCACCGTTCGTTGGAGTATTAATTGCAATAAATATGTCACTGCATTCCCATGACTTTCCACTTCTAGAAATAGGAAACAACATCGGCGGAATTATAAATTAATCACAAATGAATTCCTATATTTTATCGGTTATCGTACTTCAATTAGCTGACTTTGTAAATTGCTATAATATAATGCGCTGAAATGTTTGCAGCGTTGTTCCGTGTGACTAATTAATCGCTAATTATAAATTAGGTCTACCCTGTTGACCAATCAAAATTTCGTTACCTTGTTGTTCATCGTATTAATTTAACGAACATTGTGAAACGCTCGATAAATTAATGCATTACGTTCGATTAAAGAGAACGCGGACTCGGCGGTCCCGTAAAATTAAGTATTTTCGTAATTTTTTCTGGGATCGCAAAGCAAAAAGTGTGACCCAAACCGGACGGGACATCCTCATCGTCGGGATGAGCCACCACCACCCCCGAAATTAGTCGGAATCAACCGAGCATCTGGTCGTTAAGACAAAGACTCGGCCAGCCGTCGTGTCCGCGTGCACGAGTCGCCGGACCATCGACAAATAAATTAGTCAAAGCTGGGATTCCGTGTGTCCCGGGTTTCCATTAGGACGAGTTCCACCGAGACGGTAAAGCGACCGGTATTAGTCCGGCTGTCTGCTCCGTTACGGTCCTCCATTCGTCTCCTCCAGAGGGGAAGATGGCTGAAAGTAGGTAATTTCGGGGTTTGCAGGATTCGCCGGAAGCTCGCGCCGTCCAGGTATTCGTTGGGCGTCATCGAGCAACCTCGTTGCCAACCTGGTTCCAGTTGCTCTACTAAAGAAGAGGATTTGCAGTCCCTGAATTTCGTTCCGTTGTTACGTATCTCATTCGATAACTATCAACGTTTCGAGCTGTCGTTAGACCTGCAAAAGTTATCGGTTTACATCCTCCGGAGCATTTATCTTCCAAGAACGCTGTTAGTTTCATCTTAATTTATTTTTTTCCAATGTTGCGTAATGTAGAACCCTAATAAAAAATATATATCAGTATCACTATCATTTCCTAATGTTGTTTTTTATCACTTTGTACTTTAGCTATTCGAAGACATTGAACTAACAGGATTTTAATACGTTAATTTTTATAAATTAACCACCAAAAGTGAGAAGTATTTTAAATCTTTTGCATTCTGAACACCTTAATAAAATTCAGTTCGTTCGTACAAATCGCAATACAAGTTAATCTGTAAAACTTGTTAAAATTTGGGATTGGACATAGTCAATACTGACTTACTGTAACGCACAATTTGACAAGTTGCATACTGAACGTGTTTATTAAGCAGTAGGTTGATAAATCTGCGATGCTTCCTGGAAATAATTCCGAAAGTTTACGTGCTGCTGCACTTTACCGTTGATCATTTTGTCAATGATTTTCCAGTTTAATTAACGAGAGATGTGGATTTAGAGGAACGGGCAGTTTCGATGATTATTTAGGAAGCGGATAAACTCGCTTTTCAACGTTCCTCGGAATGCGCCGGGGTGCAGTTACTCACAATCAGAGTCCATCTTTATTCGAGTCTATCCCAGCGGACAGGAGCAGATACGGGCTTCCCGGGGCGGCACGTGTAAGCTAAATAACTTAGTAGCCAGTTCCGCAGTAATTAGCGCTCACATTGGCACGATCTTCTTCCCATCAGCGGATCGATGGATCGGGCCGGACGGGCGGCGAACGTCAGCCCTCCGGTCAGTCACGTAATTTCCGTTGGCATCGATAAAAATAACGACCGTAAACTTCCGTGTCGCGGTCGCGGGGAAATCGATAGGAACCGCATTAACGCTAAAATAAGCCAGACCAAAGCTCTTTTATCGCTGGAAATAGCCGCCGCTCCTGATAAAAGTAATCTTTCACCCTATAATAGACAGAATGAAAATCATCGGCCCGCGGCGCGCGCCGTGCACAAACAAGTCTGCCGTTTAACGCTCGAGGGGGCGCCTGCGCGCGATACTTTAATTAACAAACGCGCCGGTTCATTAGGGGGTTACATTATACACCGTTATATCTTATTACCAGCCGCGGCTGCGGTGAAAATTTCAACGACATCCGTTACCACTGCTGCCGAGTGTCTATAATTTACCGAACGAACCGTCCGCGTGTTATTGATATCGCATCAGCCGCGAAACATGATCGTCCACCAGCTCACAGGTGACAGCGACGGTCCCTTTATTTCGATAGCATAGATTTTCATAGAGAACCCGAGTATCTTACACGGTCGTGCGTTGCTTTGAAGCAATTCGCTCTGGTCGCAACAGCTGCGTCATCGGATGTCAATTGTGATTTCCGAGGCAGAACTGTTACTCAGTCATGATGTTTCATGGGTTTGCGATTTAAAACACGACGAATTCGTCGTTTCTCGTTCTAAATATTTAACATGGAAGTTCAATCAAGCTGAACCATCTGCAAAATTATAATAGCATCGGTTCTGAGAATGTTCAGTGTCTATTAATATTTTGGATAATAGTATTCATCATTCAGTAATGACGGATCTTTAAATAGAAGAATTCAATTAACATAGTATATTGGATCCAAATAGTATCTAGTTAAAGTTAGAAAACCAGAAAGAATCATTTCACCACCTACCACGTTCACACCCTTGAACCAAAAGCTGACATACTAGCTTAACCTTTTTTCATTTTAAAACAGTTTTTTTTTTAATAATAACGTAAATTTGATCGAGAGAATAATTACGATATGACTGTAAATCTTCACATAGAAGATCAGAATGAAAACTGTAATTAGAATGAAAATAATAATAATTATCAAATTATTAAATAGGTCTTTGGTGATTTGCGGGTTAGAGGTTGCCGACGGCTGCTTCACAGTCTCAGAAGCTACCCCCGATGCTCTGTGTACTCCCACCTCGAATCTCGCGTTCCCATCAGCCCTGCCATCTTTAAAACTCGTTCGTTTCGATAAAGACGAGCGTGTCGCAATAACGAGTAGCCTTCTGGCCCATTTGTCAGGCTTAGCAGAGGGATGCGTACAAATATGATAAGCCGGACCACAAAGCCCGCACATGGCTCACGGGTTCAAGAAAGTTATCGTTCGTAGCACGCGGGACACGCGAGGCCTCGCGGAAAACATAAATTTCGCCTCGTAATCCAGAACAGAGGTGGGTGCACGCCCCCCGATCTGCGAGGGGTGTCTGCGAACTGTCGATCTGAATTCGATTATACCGGAGAACGCAGTCTGCATCCCACGGCTGAGGGGACAGGGACTTAAAAAGGCACGGCTCCCGGTTAAACAGCCAGTCGAACCGGCAAGAATAACCACGGAATAGCAGCGTTTGTTATTGGATGAAATATCAGCTCGTGCATTATTCAACAGGCCGGTCCGCAGGTATCGGCGTTCGGTAATTCAATCGAGATTCTATGTTGTACCTTCGCGGGTCGGAGTCACGGGTTCCCAGGCGTTGCTGCCCCCGGCTAATTAATACAACGAAGTTGGACATTATATCGGACAGGTTATTGGCGTAATTTCGGAAAACGGCGATGCGGCTGATGGAGGTGGACGCACGTGGAACCCGCATGTGCATCGCACGGATCCGCTCTGGAATGGAAATCCGCGTTATGCTGTAATTATATGGCGCCTGCGGGGGTGGAACTGGAAACGACGTGGGGCTGCGACCTCGGAGATCCTTCAAACTTGTCTTTAAAGCGTCAAGATGAGGTCTGTTTGCATTGTACTCGGGAAAGGATCAATGCTCGGGAGTAAGGGATAGTAGGGTAAAATCGAATGGGTAACATTGGATCGAGCTGTCCTTACATTAATTCTTGATCAACTTCGTATAAACTTGCGTACATGTTACTTTTTGTGTTACTCAATCCTTTACCTCACATTGAAATATAAGTATTACATTATACATATATCAAAAAGTTTGACCGATTCAAACCAAAATCGTAAACAATTTTTCATCAATAAGGACTCCAGTTAAAATATGATCTCATATCCGTCGAACTCAAACGTCCGTTAATTGACAAGCACGAGCCGCTGAAAAAGCGCGTCAATAACCAAGAAGACCATTAAGCGTGTCCAGCAGACGTTATTGATTAAATTACTTAGCTCGATCCAGTTGCTCGATCCGATTCGGATTCGTGCGCCGAAACTCCGCAGCCTTACGGCGGATTTAATTAAATTTTCGTTCGGAGTACGGGTTCGGCGTTTCGTTTCGGCCAACAGCGCGAGGCCAGTCACCATTAGCGAGTCTCTCGGCAGCTTCGAACGCGCGATAATACGGCGCCGGGACTAATTCAACAGTCTCACAAATAATTATTTCCCGGCCGGAATATTTCAAGTATCCGCGTGCATTATGGAGGCTCAACTAATTACGAACGAGACAACGGAAGAGGCGGCGATGGCGGCCGCGGCGAGGACTCGTAGCCTCTTAACGTGTCGAAAGACTGGGACTAACAAAGTTTCCGGGGGGGTGTTCACGACTTTCATGTGGCTCACGTTTCGCGTCGTTGCACTTTACGAGTGCAGTAATTGGGTCATTGCGACGGCATCCCCGGGATTACCCCTCCAGTACGTTAAATACCGGAGTTTCGTTAAGTAGACGTCATGCTAATGAGCAGTCCCGATATTGTTTATACGGAATCGCGCCTCCGGAATTACTCGCCGCCTGACCTTTACGGAGGCCGTTCCGGAGCGGATTAGCTTCGTATTATTCACTGTACAACGGGGTAAATCAGTCGGTCCTTCTCCCGGCGGCACTTACTCGACGCAAGATATATAATAGGATTTCTGTCCTCTAATTGCTTTCTCTTACTTGACAGCTCGAGGTACTTATTACGACCCTTTCAAGACCGATGGAATAATACGTCCCAAGATAGCTGCCGCAAAGTCTGCCGTGACAGTTGCTTCCTCCAAGTGTAACTATTTGCTCGGTCTTTGCAGCTTCGTCTTCTTTCCTGTTGACGCCACGCCGTGGAATATTTGATGGAGGGCTCTGTGTACCATTTCCAATATTCTTCGACAGAAAATATGATCCTTAAGAAAGTTTTTAAAGATGGAACGCCTTTATTCCGATACTTCAAAGGTCGACAGAATTCGACGTCCCGATATATAGCTTCTTTCAAATCAGCACTGACATTTGAAACTAAATGTAGCGGTTTATCTATAGACTTTACAGTTTCGTCTCGCCAATTATCAATACCGAGACTTAACTGTACTATTTAAATACTTGAATGTTAACTCCTATTTTATCATGATCTTCACCGTTGCAATTATTGGAACTGTTTCGATGATAACAATTTCTTAAAAGAAGAAAATTCGTATTTGTTCCTACATCGACTCGTGTATTGAAATAATGATGACAAGAGAGCAGAATTTTATTGCGACAATTTTATTTTATTAAAATAAATTACTAAGTTCTTGACAAATTAATTCGAATGGACACAGTTACTTTATTATCTATATATAGAAAAAATGCATCCAGAGATACGTTTAAGAGGATTAGAAACTAAACTTGTAAACGCATCAAGCGTCGCCGACTCCTAAAGTCTTTATTCTACTTTAAACATTTTTATACGCCTTCGTAGGATTCCAATTTCAGGGTTGCACGAATCTCACTTTTTAAGTCGAAATTGCAAAGAACCACGTCTCCGGCACGGACTTCTTCGTTCCGTGCGGCGGGTTGTATGTACCATCCATATCAATTCTTTGCAGAGCCAAGTTTACTGGGACAGACGGCGACGAAATAAAATTACACAGACTTCTGGGGCACGATGCGACCCAAAATTCGCGTGCACAAGGGGGGTGGTAATGGCTGTCAAACTGCGAGCAAAATATTAATCGTTCGCTACAGCGCCGCTGAATATTTCGATATTAAAATCGTCCAAGCTTCACCTTATTCCCCACATCGATTTTAATATCCAAGGCGAGACGAGTGGCGTGCGAGTGCGATTTGCTCAAAGGAGCTGAATTTCGACTTGGATATTTCTTAACGAAATATATAAATGGCAAAATCGAAAATCAAAACATATAAAATATTTTTTCGACGATAGTCGAGCAATTATTTCCGAAGAACGTATGAGGCTTAATTAATTTTTCACGATTTTCGTTTCATGATCTAATAAACATGTTTGACAAATTTTATATTATTTATTGTGCTTTGAAAAATAGCTAGAGTTATTAAGAAATGCTAAAAATATTCAGAAAAGTGTAAAATGATCATTAGACTGCGATTTTTATCCATCCGTGACAAAAGCGGTTACATATTTGTTGCAAATGATAAAGATAATTCTTAGATTGCATAAATATTCGCTGGTTCATAGAACAGGTTAGAACCGGACCTCAGATACGGAATAATATTTGTTAACGCGCGCAATGAAGTATTGTTCGCAGATCTGTTCAATAAATGAGCGAATGATAAATCATGTCACGTTTTTGCGATCAGGAAAGCCAAGGTTCTACTGGAAATGGTCCGTGGGAATTTCGCCTAATCGGAGACGGATTAGGCCGCCATCGGTCCGTTACCGTGAAATCGTTCACTGCTTTCTCGCGGGTGTCCGTTCCGGGGTGGAGGAAGGGTGGAAAAGTTTTCCTCGCCGCGAGAGGAGATTTCCGTGGCGCAGGGAACGGCGGAGGGCTGGAAAAATCTGGCCGGCGATTCCCGAAGGCTGAAGCGTATCAAATCGGGGGGTGGATACGGGCGCACCGGGGGTCGCAGCCCCTCTTGCTCGCGACATAAAAGTGTATTACACGTCGCGGGGGAAAGGAAGGAGCATCGCGAGGGTGGCCGGACACTCGTGGTGCGTTCACGTGTGTGCACACGTACAGCTCCAACCCCATAATTGGTGGGTCGCCGGTCGAAAGGGAGGTGATCCCTGACGGGGAAATAAACTTGGACGTGGCTCGGCGCGGTTCTATTATTTATACTTCCGTCCGGCGGATTCTGTACGGTCGTTTCGGTGTTACGGAATGTGAGCCACGGGGTGGTTTAAGATGCAGACAGAAATTTAGAATGGCTGCTAGATCCAACGCCGCTGTAATATCTTCCATGGCGCAAACGCGCCCTCTGCTACCCTCCTGTTCTCGTACCTGTAATTATCCGGTCGCGCGAGTACTTAATATTTCACAGGAACGCGTGATTTCTTCCCTAACATCGTGATTTTAGGGGTGTTCAGATGTGATAAATAGATTTCAATGTTAGAAGTGAATAACATCTGTATTTAGCAGAGTCTGTTCCAGATCATCATAAAGAATCGGACATGATACTATAGAAAAAGCGATTAAAATAAATATTATCGGTAATAACACTTTTATTACTAGAAGCCTATTAACACGCTAATCGCAATTAATAACTTTTTTTTAATAACGTTCATGAAGATTTTTTTGGTAACAAGCAATATTTAGGTACATTCTTTCATGATCGCGAAATTATTTAAAACTGATTTATATACAAGAATATAATATTTTAAGCTTTACATCGTCAGTCAACGGTCACTGACGCAGTTTGAACGTAAAGTGTGGTGCTAATTAACGGTGGTTGACACGGTGATTAGTGTATTAATAGTATTTTTAATGAGAGAGCTGTATACATGTAAATGAAGCTCGATAATGTTGCTTCAAACTACAATTTCAAAAGAGCTTGTTACATTATATTAATATATAATAATTTATTATAACTTCTCATGAAAATTTTACTTGTCGATCCTCAATCTTGAGATGATTATTAAAAAATTGTCGACAATTAAATTGAAAATAACAGAAGGAGTCCAAATACATGTTAGTGACTGTCGTTTTCACAGTTTCCTGCAACGGGAGCTAACATTTATTGAACAGAAAGGAACAGGGCGTTGAGGAGAGTTCTGCCTCCGCAAAGGCTTGAAATTTTCAAAGCTCGAAAATGTCGTTTGCCCAGGGGCCACTCGATTACTCGCAAACAAACAGACTGCCATTAAACGTAGTCGATTCGCTCCCCGAGGTCGGCCGGCACGTGTTGGAAATCATAGACCGCAAGTTTAAGCGAGCAATCCCAAAAATGGCGTCATAAATAAGCTAAAAGCTATTCGTTTTATTTCGCCGGTGGGGGTGATCACACCCTATCGCGGCACACGTACGCACACGGAACGGCAATTATAGAGCGGTTCGGTGCACGTGCAGACGTCGGGGGTGTCGGCGACGGCGGGGGCGGTCCGCAGCAGCGTAATTTGTCTGCGTTACGTTACGCGTAAGGTCGGGATTCCGGCGGGCGCAGGGCGATACCCCTCTAATATAAAAAAAGCGCAATCTTTCTCGCGGACCGGGGCTCGCAGAAACGACGAGGCGTCGCGGCGCTCTGGGGCGCTGCGCGTCGCACGAGAGGGATTCGTATTCGTAACGTGACACGCCGGATTACGGGATTTATAGGGGGTTCTAGGTGTTCGCGCGCGGTAACGTACCCTCAAATGGAACGAACGCCGGCACCCCAGTAACGCCCTTAGTGCCGACCAAATTCGGGGCACTTGTTCCGGGCCCCGAATTTCACAATTTATTACGTCGACGTTTGACGAACCGTGACGGTTTTAAAGAATATGAAGTTAGCGTGATTGAAAGCTGTGTACCTTCTTCCAAACTGTTTATGAATGTTCTCCTACTTCCTTGTACATGCGGACAGACAAAACTATATTGGTGAAACATAAAGCAGTCGTAACATTAGAAGCCTTCCAGAATATTGCTACATCGTTTTCAACCAATCAGATATATTCATTTATTTTAACTTGTCGCAATTATGGCAGACAAGTTTTATTTTTCACAAAAATAATAATTCAAATCTATGGTAGACTTAGCCATAATATTTTCCACTGTTTTCAAGGACATTTCAATGCGACTAGTCTTTTCGTAGACGTGTCACAACAAAATAAGTTGAAGGTTGCGAAAGTGGCGTCTTCACGATTGGATATATTGTTGGAAGAACAGCGTCGACATGAACGATTCTTCGAAAATGCGGCGTTCTTTTACATTTCCGTGTTTTCGCCGGGGCCACAAGATCTCTAGGGGCGGTTCTGCCACGCCGTCCGCCCCCCCCCCCCCCCCGGATGATAGCCAACCGAAAGAGACACTGCATATTTCTTCGCGAGGAATAGACTGCCAGAGCGGCGGGCTTCATTTGTATTTTTTATAGGCCTGCCGCGGCAGAGAAATGCCTTCCTCGAAACTGCTCGCGGGCCCGTTAAATAGAACTTCACCGGCTCGGCGTCGAGATGGAAACAAGCGCGCGGCGGCGGCTGGCCTGTAATTCGCGTGTGTTTCCATTGCGGCGGTGTTCCTCTTTTTAATTAATCAAAGCGCGACGACCGCGACGACGATCGTGTATCGATGATTCACCTTTGATAGGCTGGACCCGCTGATCGGAATTTCGATAGAGATGCGGACTCGATTGGTCCAATTACTTTGATTCGTTCTCGATACCGGTGACGTCAATGTTCGCAGCCCCGTCTCGTTGATATCCGCGGCCGCGGAAAGGTCGGACACGCTATTAAATTCATACGCGCAGGCACGAAAATCATTCCCTACGGCTTTCGCCGAGCCAACGGACGAGATGATTGGAGGACTCGTCGTCAAAAACCGCTTTTTGGACTTACCTGCTCCCCGATATTCGAAGGTGCGTTGTAATTATCGAACCATTGCGCCGGACGCGCAGGAAATGTACGCATTCGAGCTTCCAGCGAGTTCATTTTTAGGAAATTTAATATTTATTGATCCGCATGTTAATGCGTTTGGTGCGTCGAGAGACCGGTTCATTTCTTTTCCAACGGTATTTGTATACTTCGATGCGAAGCACGTGTTTTTTGAAAGCATCGGTGATGTTGAAAAATGGTACCTTCGCTTTGTTTATTAACATTTTAACTCGGTAATATTATTCCCATGAATGCATACAAAGAGATAACACGAAACAAATTAAATTTTCGATTGTTAACACGTCGATATAGTATAATCTACGCCAAGGTAAAAGCTTGTATATAATAAAATGAAAGAATGATTCGTTGAACTAATTATTCGGTGAAAGAAAATGAAGAGATACCGAGAGCCGATGGACAGTCCGCCAATCTGAAGCAAGCTCAACGCCGCCGTTCTGGTTTCACTTTCCACCGACGAATTAGCAAAAACATCCCGAGCTTATGGGGCCGGACAGATTAGGTATTTCCAAGGAAACCACGTTTCCCCATCTGTCCCCGTAACAAGGGAAACCTTACTAGCCGGTAGGTCCCGACAAAAACCTTTGGAAGTCTGAGCCCCCAAAGGCTCGATTCCAAAAGGGGTTGAAGCACACAACGGGCACGCTCGCTGGAAAATCCTCCAAACGAGACCGGGCCACGCGAGGTTCTTGGTAATTTCGCGAAGGGGTCGGCCACGCGGCGCGGCTGTTTTTCAATTGCAAACTACGAAAGGTCGGTTGACGACCAGAAAGTCGGTCGGGATTAAGCGGCGAAGGAGGAGCATTCTTCGGCCGTTGCCTCGGCAGCCCGCATTTATTCCCGTTCTTCTTTTCTATCCACCGCCCTCGCGCCCCGCGACGCCCGCTACGAACGGAAGGGGGGGGGGGGGGGGGGGGGGGGACATTTCTCGGCGGCCATATTATTGCGAGCCCCAGTTTCGAATGAAATAAACATAGGGTCGCAAGGTACCCGTTCTTCTCTCGAACAATTCAACGGCGGTCGGTAAATGGGTCGGCGTGTCGCGTACAAACGAGCTGTCGCCGAATAATCCGGCGAATACGGCGAATACCTTTCTCCCGTTCGCTTAATTGCGAAAGAACCGTACGATTGTAAATACCGTGAACACCTTGCTCCGACAATCTTTAACCATCCGTCTAACCGATTACAGCACACGAATTCTCTAATTCGAACGGAATTCAAGATCTTATTCAATTGAAGAGGGAAACTGTTTCATTGGAAGCGGAAATTTAGTTCGTGGTAATGCACGACATTTCACGCAATGGTATTTGGTGCAATTTACTGAGTCCTTTGATGTATCAGACTGTAATATGCATACATTCGTTTTCTTCTTTCAATGTTATCATAAGAGAGGAACGGGAGGAACTTGTGTTACAAGTCCACAGTATCTGACTCTGAACATGGTAAGTAAAATATCGAAATCATTTTTACTAGAATACATTTCCCATTCGATAAAAAAGACAATTGTCACATTCATATATTTTTTAGAGCAATTTCAAGTAGTAAGTGTTGCAGAAAACTTATCCTATCTTTGAATAATTTTTGCATACACACTTATGGCGTGACAGCTATATCATTTTTTAATTCGTTTAGTATAGGTATTAATTAATAGGTATAAAATAAGTGCCCGTTAATAAGTATTAAGTGGTACAGTATTGTTCACTTATTGGTTTCCGTGGATTCGGCCGTCAATCGAAAACCAGGGTCATTGGTCATCCCTCCGATCGTCAGATGCGTCGAACATAGAATTTCATCTCGGCGTGTAGATGTTGATCCGCTTAGGCCAGGACGTTTCGGAGCCGCTCGTACATCGCTGGTAATCACCTTGATGCGGCCTCATTCCCTGAGAACGGTGTACTAATTAGTCAGGGCTCCGATGGGCGGGCGCGAGCGAGAGCGCGTGTGGGTGGGTGGCTGGGTGGCGAGAGTTGTGTCTTGATGATATGTGCCCAATTATTTATGCAAATCGATCCGGGTTCGGCCGAATCCGTTTTATAACGTGTCGCGGCGGTTTGCCTGGCATGGTCGCATTAGCTAGGATGAAATAGAGGGACATTTCGAGGATCGATCGGATCCTCGCGCGAGGGGCGGACGTTGCTGGCATCCCTCGAGCTCTTGCGGGAGAGGGGTGGTTGGTTCGTTGGTGGTGGAAAGTAGGGTCGGATCAAAGCGCTGCAAATGAGGAGGTTAACGGCCTTCGGCTAGTTACGTTTCTCTGTATTCGCCGTGTATGTATACGTGTCCGGTTGGTCGGCTGCGTCGCCTCGTTAATATTAAGCATAAGGTCAATAAGGTGAGCCTTAAATGGAGCGGACGACGACGACGACGCCGCGAGACGCTTTCCATCGACGTACCGGGCATCCATCACGATTCCGAGGGTGATCGCGTTATATAATGACGTTGATCAACACTTTGCAAGATATGAATTCGTCATACGCGACAATTACACGTTATTTTTTGCTTAAACTTCGTAAATGTAAATTTTTATAATCTGTCAAAGTCCCCAAGCGTAAATTAGTTTCTTTTACAGTTACTAACTGGCCTTGCTCTCCCTCAGTGGAGCTCCCTTTATATAAATCAGATGGAGCACGCGTTTACATAACCAGGGTTGATCACTTTAATTACGTGGACTACCAGCGGCTGCTCAGATAATAAGAGCTCAGCCATAGTCCAGTTAAAACGTAGTACACATAAATGGCGTTCCATTATGCATTATCATGCGATTTACGGATTTCGACGATTTAGCTGTTGGATGAACGTGGCGAGAACAAAATCGCACGCGATTATAATTTCTATCGAATATAAACGGACCAGCGCGTCCTCTTTGAAGGACGCGCGATCCTTAAACTCGGTTTGCGGTGTCAAAAGGAGACGTCCACCTTGTCGGATTAAATTACGTCGGCGGACAACAATGTTCCGTAGGAAACAAATCCGACAACTCGGAAAATTAATTACTGCTTAAGTCGAAATAAAAGGACCGGTTCGAAAGCGACCGCCGACTGTCGGTCAGCTGGCTTTCGGTGGCGGTTATCACGTGAACGAAATTACCCTTCTTCCGGCAGTGAATAGCGTTTGCCCCCGATCGGATGAAATTTTAGTTGCAGTCGGCGGGCGACCGCAGCCGTCCGCGATTCCATTTCGAACTTCCAAGTCGCCTAAATCGTTGAAATTCGCCCCGTCAGCGCGGCCGCTCGCAGAATAATCCGACGAAGAGGGGCACACACGCGGGGACTCCGTCGAAAACCGGAACCGGAAAATGATCGCGAGGCGTTCGCTCTCGGAACGAGGCCAACCGGCACAAAGGCGGCTCTCTCTCTCACTCTCTCTTTCTCTCTCTCTCTCCTGAGCGCGCCCGCGATTCGCGGCCCGTCCACCGACAAAAAGCGAATACAGTTTTCATTAGGGGCCGCGTATCCCGGCTGTCTTTTCTCTCTGTCAGCCCGGGTCGACTGACAGTGCCAGCGGCGAACGGATGGCGCAAATCACCGGGGCCGGTTATTGCGAGCCGGCCGATTCATCTTAACGATCGTTAACGGAGGAATGGAGAACGCGATGTTACACTTGGCGATCGTTAAAACTTAACGAAATCCCCGCGCAGCGGCTGCGGAACAGGGCCCGGCCGCCCTGTTATCCGCTGGAAAAACGCACCCGGAATCGGGGTCACGCTTAGGAGAGCCCGGTATAATTGCACCGACGAGTCATTGAAGCCATGCCTCTGCCTCCCTTTCCCCGCCATCCCCGCCCTGGATGTAACTATTACTTGAGGGTGCTCCCACGCGCCCGATGAAATGGCAATTTAAATTGAATGGCACTGGAGTCTTTGTTTGCGGAGACTTTCTTCAAGATTTCCTATTAATTTCAACTACCGCCGCCTCGGTTATCCAAACTAATTGGGTGGGCATTCCGGCAATTTCGGAATTGCTGGCTTTGCTTTGTTTCAGTTGCTCGCTATTGTCTTTTAGATCGAAAATACTTATTCGACCGAAATCTAACAATTTTATGAATCACATCTTCGTCAATGTGAGGACCTATTGCAAAGCGTTTGATATTTTCTCTCCCTCTGCCCACTTGCGAATGACTAACGCTTACGCAAAGGGTTATTCTCATTTATTGATTGAATAAGCCAGGTACAAATCCTTACTGATTTCTCCAGTAATCGTGCTGTGTATAAGTATTCAGGTGACAGAGATTCGATTTTGTTTGTTAAATGTGTATAATAAAATACAGAAGTTAAGATTAAAGTTAAAATGACAGATCTCACATTTTTTATTTTGTAGTTATTGAAATTTAAAAAATTAAAATTAATTAAAATAATTAGAAGATAAAATTAAAAAAAGCAGGAAAGGTTGGTCACTTTTCGTGGTCGGTAGGTGTAGCGTTAAGGAAGAGATGCGGGACTGCGCTATTTTTTAGTTTCCCGGCAAACTCGAGCTGATCTTCGAGATATAGAGAAGATGGTCTTTGAGTCAAGGTGGCGAAGGCAGTTCGACACTTTGGTCGCGATTCGCGAAAAATCCCTCGGCGATTGCGATCGATTTCCGGGAGATCGAGGGCGCCATAAAAGATGGATCCCAGCGAGAATTTATTCGAACGATATCGTAAGTTCTGCTGGATATCTTTCACCAACCTTCGGCTCATAGCAACCTGGCACCGATCGTTTGCCAGCTCGTATAAAATTACTTCGGCGAAGGTTCGCCGCCCCCCTAGAGTCCCGGCAAAAATTGTAAAAAGGATCCCGATACTGTTAAAATCCTTCGAAAGGATCTAGAGGGGAGTGGGGTGGGTGTGCGAATGGTGGGCGGTGGAGAAATCAAATGGTCCCTGAATGCTTGCCACGTAATGAAGCCGGTGAATGCCGGGGCCAGCGCGACTCCGGCCGGAAGACTGATGCACGGCCCCAGTATTAAGAAAATAAACTTCCTTAAGCCAAGTCCTGGAATGCCGCCTCGTTAGTTTTCCCGATGCCAAAGAGCTGGGGGATATATATTCCACAGTTTGAATGCGGCTTCCTGGACTCCTCCGGCCGGCTGAACTCCAGCTTCTTCTTTCACCGAGGCAAAAAGAGTCGAAAGTAGTTTACCGTCTGCGGATATAGAGGATTCTATGGAATATTCGAATCGATCTCTCCCGGAGGGAAAGCCCCGGCGATGCTTGTACGAAAAGCCGAGCGGCGAAACCGGAGAAGAAGAGGAAGCACAAAAGGGGCCGGAGAGGACGAAGAAGAATCGGAAGAACCAGAAGGAACCAACAGGAATGAGAGATCATAAGAACGAACGTGGAACGCGGACTCAAAAGACGGAGGTACCCGAAAATGATCCAAAAAATATTGTTCGACCGTCGCGACCGACTTTCCCGGCCGCCTCTGTCCACCATCTTTGCCTCCCCGTTCCACCGTTCGCAGCGAGATTAATTATCATGGTTGTATTAGCTTCCACGGTTAATAGCCGTCCGAGGATTTTTAACTGGTCAATTATTCTGGACCTTTTTAATGGGAGAACTTTAACGATGTTCCCCCAAGTTGTAAAAGTTCGTTCTCTCTTTTATTCCGGTCAGGAGGAACGCGTGTACGCGGTCGCGAGCGATTAGCGCGGGGTCGGGCACGAAGCACGGGATAAAATAAATTATCCGTTCGGCTTGTACGCGCGATAAATTCACCGAGGAAACTCCGACGACACGCGACGGATTATGTTTTACGATATTCGAATGGTAATTCATGGATTCGGGGCGAGCGGCCTTTCATAAATTATCATATTCGGCTGCGTGCAGGAAAAAATAAGGCGTTCGTCCCCTCTTCCACCCTCTCTCTTTCTCTCTCTCTCTCTCTCCCCCCGCCCCCTTCTCTTCGACCTTCCCCTTCGTTCTTCCTCTCCCAGGAGGAGAGACGGCTTGTTTGCCGAGAACGAAAGGTTAAACGTCTGTTGTGCGCGGAGGAGTGGGGACCGAGGGAAATTAATAGTCCGCCCGGTTGCTTCGACGTAAAGACGTCTAGCTACTAATTAAAATTTCTGTTCCCGGAAGAACCCTCAACAGAAACCTGTAGATAACTGGCTGCCCCGCGCGTCCCTTTTCAAAGTGATTATCTCACAAAGAAGAGGGAGCCTTTAATCCGACCGTGTAGTCGAGCATTTAATTAGAAAAAATAATACTCACTTGAAAAATGATTTCACTGCTTAAAGGAAACTTGGCGGGAATTCGCGCTATCTCCATATTAACGTTTCCTGTTGCTCCGTTCGCCGGGGAACATGCCGCGATGCTAATGCAACCTTTTTCTCGTGCACGAAACTGATTCGGAGATGTTATTGCATGAAGCGCCGCAAGTAATTATCTACCTGATCGTTATCGAACCATGATTACTGTGCCGGTTCCATGGTCGATGTTAAAAATACCGTTGGACGTCTTTGTATCGTAGATTCCAATTACCTTTCAATTTTAGAAGCGCAAGAAAAGGTTCCGCAATTTTTTTGCGGAATTCGCAAGAAAATTAAATTATATATTATAAAAGTAATGTACTGCAACAAGATACAAAAAAAAATCAAACAGGTACAGTATAAATATTTTCAGTAGTCTAGACACTTTTCAAAGATATTGTAGCAGTTAACTGGTTAAATGGTGCGAATCGTATTAGAGCAGTTGTAAAAATATAACAATTGATCAATGTGCACGTTTCCTTGCATTTTCTGAGCTCGATGATGGTACAAGTGCGTACTTTACGATGATCGTAACACAACAACGCCAAAACTTTTTTTATAAAACCACGAATTAACAGAGACCGTAACCATTTAGAATCGAGACTTGCTTGTGCTTTAAATCAACGAATCATAATTGAGTGAAGCACGCCGAGGCGTCAAACAAGTAGAATCGCGGGAAGTCGTTGGGTCAAGAGCTCTCTCCACGAAAATTAGTCGTTAAAGAGACAGGGAGTAGCGAAAAACACGGCGAAAGGCTCTGGTCTCTCGATCCGCTGACCCTCGTCCCGTTTGAATTTTATTCGACGGCCGAGGGGTGGGCGTTGACAAATTCCATTCCGTTAAGTGGAGGTGCTGGCTGACGCGTCGGGTTTCAAGGTTGCTCGCGAATTCGGCTGTAAGGGAGTGCAGGTTGACGAGGCCGTCGACGCGCCGATATCCAGCGAAAGTCTCCCTCGGCCTAGTCTTCGTCGAGCGGCCCTCCCTTCGCGCCCCACCGCGGCTGCTTTTCACCCCCGTGGCTTTAGCTCGTCTTATGGGGGAATCTGCTGAGAGGAGCATCCCTTTTCTGGCTGCCATACTTCACCGATTCCGTGTTTCGCTCTCCCCGTTCGCTCCCGTCCCTTTCTCATCCCCCGGCTTCACTCTCGTTACACTTCACCCCTCGCGTAACCCCAAAACGTTACGCTTAGTTTGATTCAGCGCGTGGTACCAGCCACTTGCCCTGTCCCTTTCTGTCTATCGTCTATCTCGTCCCTCCTTGTCCCTCCTTGTCCCTCCTTGTCCCTCCTGTTTACCCCTGTGCTCAACGGCCGCTCTTCCGCGTTTCGACACCCTATGTGAACACTTTTCACGTCCGCCGGTGCGAATTCGCGCTAATTGCGAGCCGACCTGCGAACGAGGGAATTCTCGCGCGGCGTTCGACCGAGTTTTCCGCGTCGGAGATCGTTTTCGAGGGATCGGCCGGCAACTTCTTCCTCCGATGCCGGATACGTGTCAGTGACCGGTGTGCCCTTCGTGACCAACCGACTGCCCTTCATCCGGCGCTTCTGAGCTCGCTGCCTGCGGAGGCTGTTTTTATGAAAACATTACAGGGCTCGTATAAAAATACTGGCGAACCCTCCCTCGATGCTACGCTACGCCGACACCGTTTCGCTCTAAAAAGGTCGCAGGGACGCGATAGTAATCTTTCCTGATAAGATTTACCAGCTTCTTTCATTAGTCTCCCTCTGAAAGCGGGAGCAGTCACGAGAGAAAACTCGCGGCGCTTTAGGCCGCCTGGTTTTGTAAAATTCGTGTTGGAGTCCTGCGATATGAATCGTTCACTTTATGATTTTATATTTTCGATGTGTTCATAGTTCTGTCTTTTTTTTTGTCACAGATTCGATTCCATATTTTTGTTATCCGAATATCAGAGAAGAGATCGAGTTTATAAATAATTTCTTACAAATATTTCTGTATTTTTAAGATCGATATGTATATTGTTAATTACTACTGAATCATATTTAATCATTGAAGCCATTTCGACGAATACAATATAACTAGGACCAAACAATTGAGAGCCCTCTGTTTATTTAGTATGTGCAGAATGATAGGACAAGACTTTCCGGTTTTTGACAGAACAGAAACGTCAAAGTTGTGAGCTGTAGATAAATTTTTATCGAACAGTTTCTTTACACTTTTTTGCAAGGATTCGTCTGTTCCAAATGTGAGTTTGAAATAGTTCGTTAAAGTTGACAAATGATGCGATCAAACTAGTGGCTGCTCGGAAAGTAATGAAATATTAACGAAACGGTCGCTGACAATTCAATAAGAAAGATATTCAGAGCTATTGACAAAGCAAACATGCCGCAGCGAAATGTCTAGAATGACGGAACATTTTATCACGGTAATTTGATATTCCGGAACAATTTTCCGCGAGTGCAGGTATACTCTACCAGCGCGTTTCCGTATTGTTCAAATTATTGGACTTTCATTCGAGCTATCGCGAATTAATATTTAACGAGTTACAAACAAATACTCATCGGAATGATCAAATTTTGATAGTAATCTCGGACGGTATAATTAATTAATACGTTGATTAT